>NC_046171.1:29618883-29663883 GCF_011064425.1 Rattus rattus | reverse complement strand
ATGGATCGATCTGCATCCTTCTACATAGTGACCTCCAGTTGAACCAGCACCATTTGCTGAAAATGCTATCTTTTTTCCATTGGATGGTTTTGGCTCCTTTGTCAAAAATCAAGTAACCATAGGTGTGTGGGTTCATTTCTGGGTCTTCAATTCTGTTCCACTGTTCTATCTGCCTGTCTCTGTACCAATACCATGCAGTTTTTATGACTATTGCTCTGTAATACTGCTTGAAGTCAGGGATGGTGATTGTCCCCAGAAGTTCTTTTAATTGTTGAGTATAGCTTTCGCTATCCTGGGTTTTTTGTTACTCCAAATGAATTTGCAAATTGCTCTTTCTATCTCTATAAAGAATTGAGTAGGAATTTTGATAGGGATTGCATTGAATCTGTAGATTGCTTTTGGCAAAATGGTCATCTTTACTATATTAATCCTGCCAATCCATGAGCATGGAAGATCTTTCCATCTTCTGAGCTCTTCCTCAATTTCTTTCTTCAGAGACTTGAAGTTCTTGTCATACAGAGCTTTCACTTGCTTGGTTAAAGTCACACCAAGATATTGTATTAATATACAATAGTAACTATTGTGAAGGGTGTCATTTCCTTAATTCTTTTTCAGCCTGTTTATCCTTTGAGTAGAGGAAGGCTGCTGATTTGAGTTAATTTTATACCCCGACACTTTGCTGAGGCTGTTTATCAGGCTTAGTAGTTCTCTGGTGGAACTTTTGGGGTCACTTAAGTATACTATCATATCATCTGCAAATAGTAATATTTTGATTTCTTCCCTTCCAATTTGTATCCCTTTGATCTCCTTTTGTTGTCTGATTGCTCTGGCTAGAACTTCAAGAACTATATTGAATAAGTAGGGAGAGAGTGGGCAGCCTTGTCTAGTCCCTGATTTTAGTGGGATTGCTTCAAGTTTCTCTCCATTTAGTTTGATGTTGGCTACTTGTTTGCTGTATATGGCTTTTACTATGTTTAGATATGGGCCTTGAATTCCTGATCTTTCCAGGACTTTTATCATGAAGGGGTGTTGAATTTTGTCAAATGCTTTCTCAGCATCTAATGAAATGACCATGTGGCTCTTTTCCTTGAGTTTGTTTATATAGTGGATTACATTGATGGATTTTCATATATTAAACCATCCCTGGGATGAAGCCTGCTTGATCATGATGGATTATTGTTTTGATGTGTTCTTGGATTCAGTTTGCAAGAATTTTATTGAGTATTTTTGCGTCAATATTCATAAGGGAAATTGGTCTGAAGTTCTCTTTCTTTGTTGGGTCTTTGTGTGTTTTAGGTATAAGAGTAATTGTGGCTTCATAGAAGGAATTTGGTAGTGCTCCATCTGCTTCGATTTTGTGGAATAGTTTGGATAGTATTGGTATGAGGTCTTATATGAAAGTCTGATAGAATTCTGCACTGAACCCATCTAGACCTGGGCTCTTTTTGGTTGGGAGACTTTTAATAACTGCTTCTATTTCTTTAGGAGTTATGGTGTTGTTTAGATGATTTATTTGTTCCTGATTTAACTTTGGTACCTAGTATCTGTCTAGAAAATGGTCCATTTCCTCCACATTTTCCAGTTTTGTTGAATATAGGCTTTTTTAGTAGGATCTGATGATTTTTTTAATTTCTTCAGATTCTTTTGTTATGTCTCCCTTTTCATTTCTGATTTTGTTAATTTGGATACACTCTCTGTGACCTCTGGTTAGTCTGGCTAAGGGTTTATCTATCTTGTTGATTTTCTCAAAGAACCAGCTCCTGGTTTTGTTGATTCTTTGTATAGTCCTTTTCATTTCTACTTGGTTGATTTCAGTCCCGAGTTTGATTATTTCCTGCCTTCTATTCCTCTTGGGTTTATTTATTTATTTTTTGTTCTAGAGCTTTTAGGTGTGCTGTCAAGCTGCTGGCATATGCTCTCTCCTGTTTCTTTTTGCAGGCACTCAGAGTTCTGAATTTTCCTCTTAGCACCGCTTTCATTGTGTCCAATAAATTTGGGAATGTTGTATCTTCCTTTTCATTAAATTCTAAGAAGTCTTTAATTTCTTTCTTTATTTCTTCCTTGACCAAGTTGTCATTGAGTAGAGCATTGTTCAACTTCCACATATATTTGGGCTTTCTGTCATTACTGTTATTGAAGACCAGTATTAGTGTGTGGTGATCTGATAGGACGCATGGGATTATTTCTATCTTCCTGTATCTGTTGAGGCCTGTTTTGTGACTGATTATATGGTCAGTTTTGGAGAAGGTTCCGTGAGGTGCTGAGAAGAAGGTATATCCTTTTTTTTAGGATGGGATTTTCTATAAATATCTGTTAAATCCATTTGGTTCATAACTTCTGTTACTTTCTCTATGTCTCTGTTTAATTTCTGTTTCCATGATCTGTCCATTGATGAGAGTGGGGTGTTGAAATCTCCTACTATTATCATGTGAGGTGCAGTGTGTGCTTTGAGCTTTAGTAAGGTTTCTTTTATGTATGTAGGTGCCCTTGTATTTGGAGCATAGATATTTAGGATTGAGAGTTCATCTTGGTGGATTTTTCCTTTGATGAATATGAAGTGTCCTTCCTTATCTTTTTTTAATGACTTTTGATTGAAAGTCAATTTTATTTGATATTGGAATGGCAACTCTAGCTTGAAAAACTCCAAATAAATTTTAAGTTTGAGTAAGTACCTCATTTCTGAGAAGGGTCTATGGAGAATGAGAAAGGGACTACAACTCAAGGAGTGTACCACCTATGAAGGAACTCACCCAGTGTTCTACCTATAAAGATGCTCACCCAGGAGAGTGAAGAGGGCAGTGGGTGTGGCAGCTAATGCTGGCTACTTGACATGACCTCGAAACACAGAAGAGAGAAGTGGCTTGGCAGGTCTGTGAATGGTTTTATAGATTACTTTCCTCAAAAGGAGGAGATGTGCCATGGTCGTGAGCAGCAGTGGGGTGTGGGCTGGAGCCCTGGACTGCATAAAAAGTAAAAATCAAGCTGAACGCCAACACTTTCGTCTCTCTGCTTCTCCACTGAAGACCAAATATGACCATCCTCCTCCAACTCCTGCTTCCATGACTGTTCCGTCAGGAGGCACTCTTTCCCTTGGACTGTAAACTGTAAACTGTAAGCCCCTCTTTCCCGAAATTTCTCCTTGTCTAGAATTTTTCCTAGCAACTAGAGAAGAAGTTAAGTAGTACAGTTGGAAACTTGTTTTAAAAAGGAGATTAGCATAAACAAACCAATTTGTTTCAGTAATGCAGAAGATATATATATACATATACTTATATACACATATACATATATACCTGTACTTTTTTAATAAATTAAGTCCTTGCTTTTAATTTTCAGTAGGAGACATGAAATAATTTAAACATTTATTTTAGTTTGGTTTAGTTTTAGAAAACTTTGAAAGTTTTTCACACACATTCCATCTGATTATTTATTATTCCCCTTTGGCTCCCTGTACATTTGCTAGCCTAGGGTGACTAAAGTTTCCTCCAGTGACAATAATTATGAGAGAAAAGAGGAAGATGATTTTTTTTTAAAAAAATGGCTCCACGTAATAAATTTTATATTAAGCCTGTGTTCATTCCATGATAAACACTTTAGAACTTAGATACTCCAAGGCATGAGAAAGTTTAAAACAATGCCCGTGCTTTCAGACGGTTCTCAGTTTGGTGAGCAAAACAGAGCGCTCTACAGCCAATAAACCGAAGCTGTGCTAAATGCTACACTGAAAGGGTGAGTCAGCCTGAGAAGACGGTAGGGACACTTGCTTTAGGAGAAAGTTGAGGAAGGCGAGGAGGGAGGGAGGGTCTCTCTGAGGACTTGATCTGGTATGGATGGTAGGATTTTACTTGATGGAGATGAGAAGTCAAAAGGAGACAGACACTCAAGGCCAAGAGAACCAAGGCAACAAAGACTTGACTGATGCAGACGCGTATGTGGAGTATGGGAAGAGGTGAGTGGAGCTAATTACAGAAGTTTCCTTAGAAACTGTACTTCTGAGAGTTCTGCCATTTTAAAAACAAACTGTACCACTATTTATTTAACATACTATTTAAATGATTCTCTCTAGTTTAGTTCCATATTAAGCGGTAATATCCATGAAGTCACACATCTGAAGTGCTAATTACATGATTCTAATATCCATTAAACAACAAGTCGTATACTTGTACAAAGGCTTGCACTAGCACCACTTAGACTTGTCTCTCATGCCCCAGGGGACCAGCGCTCTGCTGGCTGGGAAGCGCTAGCTGCTTTGCATCCTTCCTGAACTGTTGGGGGTGGGGGGAGCTTTCTTCTATGAGATCAGGCTCTAAGAAAGCACTGAGTTTCTGCCAGAAGCAAGCAGATACTGACGAAATATGCTAACACAGGTGAAAGAGCAAAAGATAATCCGGTAAGGTGAGAAGGAAAAAGGCATCACATGGTTTCACAAAAGGGGAAAACTACTTTGTCACAGGAATCTAGCGGGAAAAGCAAACTGATAGGTAACTTTAAGTTAAGTAATTTGGGGTTTATTTTGTTTTGGATGGACACTTGAGCAAGGGTATTGGGATAACTACTAACCATCATTAGGTTTTTTTTTTTATTTAAATGTCCATTAATTCTAGTGCAGCAACCTTAACCTTTCAAAGCAGCAATCACACTAGTCACATATCAAGTACTCAAAGTTACTACATGGAATAGGGAAAATTATAGGGCATACTCATCACTGCCGAAAATTCCTCCTTTTCCATCTTTTTTTAAATATACTCGCAAACAAAATCTATATATTTCAGACATCTAATTATAATGTATAATTCTAAAATATACACAGATTACATAATTAGCACTGTCAAGCTAATTAATATATCTAACACCTCAATGTTGCTGTTTATAGATTTTGAAAGTGTGTAAGAAACTATCTTTTTAAATCTTGAGTCGGATAATATAGTATTTGTATAATATAGTGATATCATATGGCTTTCGAGGTGTACACTAGATATCCAGAGTTATTCATCCTAAATTATTTAATCATTGCTCCTTTGAGTAACATCTTCCCGTTGAGCAATGCTGTACTAGGCATACAGGATGTGAGGACTAGCATTGCAAACTGTCCTGCTTCATGGGGAAGATCCCCCAAATGAAACTGGATGAGGCCCATTTTACTCACCACCGAAACTAGACAACAACGGCCTAATTAAAGGGGAGAGCAATTGTCAGTAAACAGGAAAAGACTGCTGTCCTGTAGGAGCCTTGGATGGTCATCTTGAGCTTGCTTGATTACAGCAAGATGTAAAATACTATGTAATGAAAGGAATTCCCAGTGCCTTGCAGTGTTGCTGGAATCCCATGAAGTAGCTTCTTCAGGAGGAAAAGAACAAAACAGAAAGAAGGTTCTAAGTTAGGGCTGTACCTCCAGAACTCTGGGATTTTAGTGAGGGTCCCCTATATCTCTGACTAGGCTACCAGCCACCACAGATGTCCCTACTGTTTGTAACTTAAGATTTCTCTCCTAGATACACCTTTTCTCTGACCACTCCTCTCGGTGTTTTATGTACTTCTATGCAGTTCTTGTTCCCATTTATTGTAGCCATGTATCCATTTCTGAGGCCAAGCTTTTCTGTCAGTAAGAATGGACTAAGGATATCTGTAGAGAAGACTGAGTCAAGGAAAGCACGCACTGGGGATGCTTAGTAAAAGCGTAGAAAATTCTAATAAATACTGCAAATGTAAGTCACAGGACTGCTCCTATCTCTTTGTTTTTGCACAGCTTACAGAGCAGTGCATAAACTGGATTGGCGGATGTGGAGGCAGGCTGTGTCCTGTGAAGCCTCAATCAATGAAAATTCCCTGAGCTGGATATTGGAACATTGACACTTCTTACAAGATACAAGAGATGACTCTACAACTGGAGGAACTTGAATGGAAACTGAAATGTCTCGAGGTCCAGTCATCCGTGAGAATAATGGTTGCTTCCAAAACACTCCAGGCAAATGTCTAAAGTCATGCCAAAGGATGGCCATCTTTGAAAACAGTGACCTGCTAGTGAACAGATGACTTCAAAGCTACAGGAAAATTTTGGCAACTTAAACACGGAGTGTGGAAGTGTATTACTTCCTGCCTTACAGATCTGAAGGGTTAATAGAAGCAGACTTCTACTATGAGCAAAGTAAGAGCCCAAATCAAGATCATTTCCAAAAATTAGAGAATCATAAATTAGTGTAAGTAGTATAGAAATGCAAGTACAACTGTGTGTGCACACATGTGGGTCTTTATAAATGTACATGTTCAGGGGGGTAAGCATGTACTCATCATGGATCTGCATGTAGAAGGCAGAGGACAATTTTGGTACCATCCACCACATTTTTTGAAGTAGATTCATTCATTGGCCTAGAACTCAAAATTAGAGTAGACTGTCTGACCATGAAGTCCAGTCATTAAATTGTCTTTGTCTCCACACTTTCAAGTGTATACTGCTAATACAGTCTATAAATGATCATGTCTAGGGGTCTTGACCAGGTTCCTTTTCTCTGACAGTTAAAGAATTAATAGACAGGAAATGCCTGAAGTGCAACAGATAGCAGCAGAGGAGCATCAAGAGCCAAAGACAGGATCAGTGGCTGAAGAAAGGTGTTTACTGAAGGTGAGGAAGTACATACACAGCATGTGCACACACACACACACACACACACACACACACACACACACACACCCTCTGCGATGCATGAGGGGACTCAGAAAGCAAAAATCCAGTGTCTTCTTGAGGCCTAGGAGTTTTGAAGCCTCTGAAAAGTCTTCCTCCCCTAATTTAGTGTTGGTCAGTTTGAAAACGGGTAAGACGGATGCTTGGTCTACAACTGCTGTGTGAAATGTCCTGCTCCAGCCAGTCCATCAGCAGGGGCCCAGATCTCGGAGACAAAAGCCTGGGACCTTTTGTCTCAAGTCAGGAGGTTGAGGAAGAAGCTGGTTGTCTTGGAAATTTGCCAACTTTATTGTCTAGTGATGGCCCCTCTCCCTATCTGTCTGCCTACCAGGGAGTCTGTGTAACTCCTGCTCTCTCGCTAATGCGCCAGGGTTTGTTTGTTTGTTTGTTACACGTGTCCTAGAAATTGAGCTCAGCGTCTTACCAAACGAATCATCTCCCCAGCCATGATTCTTATGCCAGAGTTTACTTCGTTTTTGACTAAAGAACTGCCCAGCATCTAATTTGTATAGAAGTATTCACTGGAACTTTGAAGGTTTTGAGATGATCCTTTTGAATACTCACTAACTCGTTGCACAGAACCGAAAAGGAGGTGTCCATATGTCGAAGACTGCTACTTAAAGACGCTTCACAGCTGACATGCAAAATACAGGAGGCGTTTCTCACAGTTTACTCCAGACAAAACCAGGGAGTTCCCACATGATAAGAGGGGGCCAGACAATTTCTCTACTCCCCACTGCTTAATCACTGGGTCAGACAAAGAACCTGGCAAGTAGCCATCCTCCTTGTCAGGGCCATCCACAAGGGGAACCACAGCCCCTCCTCCACTTCAGTCTCCTTCAGCACCTCTTTCTGTTGCCACAGAAATTCCCTCAAGGAAACAAAAGTGTGAGGAAGAAGAAAAGGGAGAAAGGCGAGAGAGGATAGGTGGAAGGGCAAAAACACAGATAGGGGTGTGTCTCACCTATGGGTGCTTGGTTCTTATTGACCATGAGGATGACAGGAACAGTTAATGACAACGTTTGGAGCCCGATGTTCTTGTCTATTCCGCTAACTCGGAGTATTTAGAACTGAGAAAGGATAGAAAAACCAGTGAAGAAAATTGGCTAGGCATTTAAAACGGGGTACTTAATTGGCTGGTACCGAGCCATACTTCAGAAAAGAAGTTTTCAGCTACTGCCTAAGGGCAAGGATAATTGAGACATGAGTTACTAATAATATGCGCCTGTCGGCCAACACTGGCTTAGGATTGAACTCACCTTACAAGATAAGAGTTTTCGAAAATTCAGTTACAGACACATCAGGGCTGTTAACTTTAAGCAACAGAAATTATATCGATCTGAAGCAAAGAAGAGGAGAAGATACCTAATGATTCATTTTAGAGATCTCAGGGAGGATTTCAGATAACCTCTCCCTCTGTCTCTGTCTGTCTCTGTCTGTCTCCGTCTGTGTCTGTCTTTGTCTGTCTCTGTATCTCTGTCTCTCTGTCTGCCTCTATAGATAGATAGATAATAGATAGATAGATAGATAGATAGATAGATAGATAGATAGATAGATAGATAGATATAGATATAGATATAGATATAGATATAGATATAGATATAGATATAGATATAGATATAGATATTCTGGATTGACTGGATAAGCTTCTGGCACATCCATGGGAGAAGTCGTTCTTTCATAAATTTGCCACAGGTTACACACTGCTACCTGATTAGCTCAGGTAGTACCTGGGTTATCAAGGCCCTTCAAATATCTCACTCCTGCCTATTAATTTCTTCACAAAAGACTCAAGCAAAATATACATTCCTCAAAAACAATGACTTTATGAAATTCATAAGCAAATGGATGGAACCGGAAAATATCATCCTGAGTGAGGTAACCCAATCACAGAAAAACACACATGGTATGCACTCATTGATAAGTGGCTATTAGCCCAAATGCTTGAATCACCCTAGATGCACAGAACACATGAAACTCAAGAAGAATGACCAAAATGCGAATGCTTCACTCCTTCTTTAAAAGGGGAACAAGAATACCCTTGGCAAGGACTAGGGAGGCAAAGTTTAGAACAGAGGCAGAAGGAACACCCATTCAGAGCCTGCTACACATGTGGCCCATACATATACAGCCACCAAACTAGACAAGATGGATGAAGCAAAGAAGTGCAGGCTAACAGGAACCGGATGTAGATCTCTCCTGAGAGACACAGCCAGAATACGGCAAATACAGAGGCGAATGCCAGCAGCAAACCACTGAACTGAGAACGGGACCCCCCCGTTGAAGGAATCAGAGAAAGGACTGGAAGAACTTGAAGGGGCTCGAGACCCCATATGAACAACAATGCCAACCAACCAGAGCTTCCAAGGACTAAGCCACTACCCAAAGATTATATACACGGACTGACCCTGGGCTCCAACCTCATAGGTAGCAATGAATAGCCTAGTAAGAGCACCAGTGGAAGGGGAAGCCCTTGGTCCTGCCAAGACTGAACACCTAGTGAACATGATTTTTGGGGGGAGGGTGGTATGGGGAGAGAATGGAGAGGGGGAGGGGTTAGGGGGATGTTGGCCTGGAAATCAGGAAGGGAAATAACAATCAAAATGTAAATAAGAAGTACTCAGGTTAATAAAGATTTAAAAAAAAAAAAACCATACCAAATCCCAGTATCAAAGGTATCAAAGGGTATGATCATCTTACCAAAGGGTCAAGATGCCTCTTCCCATGGCACCATTGCTACAGTGTCAAGCCTACCTAGAAAGCAGAGGTAGGGCAAAGACACATGCCCTTAACAAGTGACTGGGTAGGATCCCCTCAGTTAGGACAGTCTTATTAGGTGTGGAGGAAGCTAATAACCGTGGACAGGATGGTTGTAATTACTAATGTGTCACCATTTAAAACTAATTGGGGTATTTTTTTTCGAATACAAAGTCAAATCCTTTAAAATATTCTTTTCTCATTGCCCAGAACTGATTAAACATCTGTTCAGTGACAAGATAAAAGAGATAATAAGATGTTCGTTTACTGATCGTTATGGAAATCGGTTTGGAGTTTGGGGGTGTTCTTTGCAGTTTTGTTACTGTGGGCAAACTCAGTGAAGGGAAAGTGGGGGCATAAAGTAAAAAGTCATTTCATTTTTTTCTTCAGTGACTTAAGTGTTTCACCTCATTTTACAAACACATACACAGAAAGAGATTTTTATGAGACATACACACACACGCACACACACACACACACACACACACACACAGAGGGGGGGAGGGAGGTACATTTTTCTCTCCTCATATACAGAGACAATACTTGCTTTCGATCGTTCAGAAACTACTAAGTAAAAAAGACAGCCACCCTTAGGACTATATAAGTATCATTCTATTCCAGTTTTATTCATTTGCATTTCAAATGATATCCCCATTCTCAGTTCCCCCTTCAAAAAACCCCCATTCCATCCTCCCTCTCCCCTTTGCCTCAAAGGGTGCTCCTCCACTCACTCTCCCACTCCCACCTCTTCACTTTAACCTCCACAGTTACAAGGGTCTCCCCTCCCTCTGATGTTAGGTAAGGCCATGCTCTGCTACATATGTAGCTGGAGCCATGGGTCCCTCCATGTGTACTCTCTGGTTGGTGGTTTAGTCCCTGGGAGCTCTAGGTGGTCTGGTTAGTTGATATTGTTGTTCTTCCTATGGGGTTTCAATTCCCTTCAGCTTCTTCAGTGCTTCCCGTTGGGGTCACCCAGCTCAGTCCAATGGCTGGCAGTGAGTTATCTGCATCTGTATTGGTCAGGTGCTGGTAGAACCTCCCAGAGGACAGCCACACCGGGCTCCAGTCAGCAAGTGCTTCTTGGCCTCAGTAATAGTGTCTGGGTTTGGTGTCTGCAGATGGGATGGATTCCCTAGGTGGGGGGTGGTCCTCCGGATGGCCTTTCCTTCTGTCTCTGTTCTGTTTTCGTTGTTGTTGTTGTTGTTCATTTGTTTGTTTGTCCCTGTCTTTTCTTTGGGCAGGAACTTTTCTGGATTAAAATTTTTGAGATTTGTGGGTGGCCCCATCCCTCACCTAGGGACTGTGCCTACCTACTGGAAGTGGTCTCTACAGATTCTATTTCCTTTTGTTGGGTATTTTGGTTAAAGTCATCCCTGTTGGGTCCTGGGAGACTTGTGCTTCCCTGGCGTCTGGGACTTTCTAGTCCCCCCACCCCAGTTATTTCTGAAAAGGGTTTTAATAAGGGCCTGGGGGTATAATTCAGCAGTACAGTGCATACTCTGTGTGCACAAGGCTCGATTTCAAACTTAACAATACCTGAGCTTGTATGGCTCATACCATCTCTCAGTAGGGCACTTTAACACTGAGGCTACTTGGTTATATTAATTTTTCCCAATATTATTACTTTATAGCTCCGATGAGGCAGCGATGTGCAACTAGCTTTAAAAAAAAAAAAGACTACACAGAGAGAAGAATTAATAAAAATCCAATAAAATGATAAATTTTTACTTTTTTTAAGTTACTGAACCGTAAAGTAAATGTTTGTTCCATTTCGATGCACCCTATAGGAGTCATTCCAAAAAAAAAGTCCTAAATTTGACCTACATCTCTAAATGAAGACAGATACATTTTAAATCTGAAAGGCAACAAATGTTGTCTGTACAAAATCTAATAACGACGATATCTGCTAATCTTTAAAGAGCAGATAAATTCCGAAATGCTGGGAACATTTGTATTTGCCAAGCAGCGTTCTGTTCCAGTAAGGTTTCAAATTAAATATATTTTAGATTGTTCTACAATGAAAAGAAACTCACCCTGAATCTGTCAGGATTTGATACCCACCCACATCCATTTTATGCCAACATTTCAAGCCACGTCAACCACAGCAGTAAATTCTGGAAGTTTTTAAGAGTTGAACTTGTTTTTGAAGTGCAAAGTTATATGTGAAAAGGTTTTAAACTTTTCGAAAGTATCACAGTTACCACAGAAGAAGAAAAGTTACATAGGAAGACGCACACACACTTATGGTATGCTTATTGTGGGTCATATCAATCTCCTGTGTCCATCACTTTAGGTGTTAATAGAATTCTTTAGTACAATATATGAATACAGATAAGCTCATGCACACATACACGTACATACACACACACACGCACGCACGCACGCGCGAGCACTTGCACCATATAAAGATGTTAGATAAACCATAGCATTAAAAACTGATTTTTTTCCAGAGCTCCAAACAGAAAGAACAGTATTCCCTAGCTATGTATAAAAAAAACTATGAAGAAGTTTTAAATAAAAGCAGCTACAATGTTCAATGGCCTTGAAGCATATCAGAAGACATGACCTAAGAGAATGGGACAACACGTCAGGGAAAAGTTTGTGCTTACGCTGCAGACTCTGTACTTAGTGGGGCACTGGAACTTAGCTCTCCCCAAAGAGAGAAAAGAGAAGAGGATCCCATCCCATGACACAGAGTAGAAACTCATCATAGGCCCAAGACCCCATCACCAGATTGGCAGCGTTGAGAAACAAGTGGGAAAAGGACTGCTGCTCCACCTGGGGATCTTTTCCACATACAGTTATCAAACCCGGAGACTACTGCAGATGCCAAGAAGCGCTTGCTGACAGGAGCCTGATATAGCTGTCTCCTGAGAGGCCCTGCCAGAGTCTGACACATACAGAGGTGAATGCTTGCGGCCAACCATTGGACTGAGAAAGAGGTCCCAATGGAGGAGTTAGAGAAAGGACTGAAGTAGCTGAGGGGGAATGCTAGGGCAGGGGGAGGAGGGAGGGAGGGAGGGAGGGGAGGGAGGAGGAGGGGGCACCCTCATGGAGGCAGGTGATGGGGAATGGGATGGGGATTACCAGAGGAGAAACCAGGAGAGGGGATAACATTTGAAATGTTAATAAAGAAAATAGCCAATAAAAGGAACAGAAAAAGGAAATTGGTAAGATGGTGACAGAGGCAGCAGCAACTGGGCAACTAGGCAGGCAGGTGGGCCAGGTTGGTCTGGTAGAGGTAGCATGTGCTGGACCAGTGCGTGTATCTGCCTCTCCCCACCCCCGCTCCCTGTCCTTTTCTCCCCTCACCTACTGTACCTAACCCTGCTCATCAAGGGCAGCGGGGCGCTCCCTCTGTCCTACCCTGGCTTGCCCACCCTCCCCACCCCTGTATCTCCTTCCTCTGCCTGGGGCAACCACCACCAGGTGTGAGAATGCAGCCACCAGATTTTGACTGCATCCTTTATCATACTGCAAATTCTAATGGAGACAAAGCAAAAGTGACAATCAGTATTTCTGTGAAAATCTACAAGGAACTCCGTTCACATGGAGTTGATGAGTTAGCAAAGAGTAAACCGGAGTTTCTTGGTGAACCCAGAATCTTTGCTATATGAGCTTGAAAATCTACCTGCGTCCAAGAATTCTATTGTGCATCCTGCTGGCATGTTGATGCCAAATTGTTTTGCCTCTACATTTGAGAAATACTTTCAATTCCAAGGAGAGGGCAAAGAAAGAGAGAGCAGAGCAGTTATCCATTGTAGGGATGATCAGACGGTGTATGTGGAATCTAAAAAGGACAGAGTCACACTAATCTTCAGCACAGGTTTTTAAGGATGACATGTGGTCATCAGAAAGGTGTCCAGCAGGAGTTCAAAGAAGGACGAAGAGCCAGCCACACATCCCTCCAGGTCCTCTTTAGCCACAGGGAATTGCTTCTAGAGCTGAAAGTGCTCTAAAGCCTATATTCACACACGGATGCGAGCAAAAACATCCGACTTCCTTAAGGTGCTCAACAGTGCGCGCCCAGATGCCGAGAAAAAAGAAATGAAAACAATCACACGGAAGACTCTTTCACCCCACTAACTCTTGGGAACCGAGGAGGAAGCGCTGTTGACCGAAGGCTGGACCGCTTGCTACTAGATAATCATAGCCCTTCCTGTTGCACCTTCTCCAGGTTCTTGAGGGATTCTCTGTGTGGGTTCCATTTTGTAGGAGTTTGGCTAATAAACTATAGAAACGAGCTGTGTTTGCAAGGACTCGATAGTTCCTAAGAATTAAAAAAAAAAAATTCCACTCGATCAACTTAATTCCCTTTCCTTTCCCTCCCTCACTTCCCTTCCTTCTCCAAGCTGTTTGTTTTGCAATATGTTACTGGAAATGAGCTGCAGGTAGGGCAATCTTATCTTGTTTTCTTCTAAGTATTTGAGCTCAAAACGCTTGGATCTAAGGTAATATGGTTAGGGTCACTAATAAAGAAAATCTTACTATCTTAAAAAAAGAAATTGATTCTCTACTTCTACCTTGTTGATAGGGAGTCTCTCTTCTGCCTGATGTGTTCTCAGCTGCTGGCCTTCTACTCCCTAGGAAAGTCTCCTGTTTCCAGCCCCATGTTATCTGAGAAGAGCTAGGATTACGGATGCAGACAGCTGTATCTGTGTTTTTCTTTTTATAAATTCCAGGAATCAAACTCATCAGGTTTAGGTGACAAGTACCTTTCCTGCTGTGCCATCTTGCCAGTCCCAAAACATTGTTAAAAGTAGACTTTAACAGTAACTGTATTGAACTCTTCACAATGAAGACTAAATGAAAGATTAAAGACAAGGCATTTAAAGGAAATGAGTTGGATTTATCTTTGGATTAAACTTTGGGCATTTAAAACACTGCATAAAGAGAAAAGAAATGGAATTCTTAAAAGAAATAGCCTGTGACCAACTATTTCACTCCAGGGCGTACACCCAGAGAACCCCACATCCTACCAGAAAGATACTTGTGCCCCATGTTTAGCGCTGCCTAATTTCCTAAAGCAAGGAAATGGAAGCAGTAGCATTGGCCATCAGTGTGTGAATGGATGAGGAAAATCTGCCATTTATATTAAAAAATGAATATTATTTGGCTCTCGAGAAAAATGAAATCACAGAATTAACAAGGAAATGGATGAACTTAGAATATATAATCTTAAGCAAGGCCACTTAATGTTCTCCCCTGCATG
Organism: Rattus rattus; assembly: GCF_011064425.1. Classification (NCBI taxonomy): domain Eukaryota; kingdom Metazoa; phylum Chordata; class Mammalia; order Rodentia; family Muridae; genus Rattus; species Rattus rattus. The sequence continues at coordinate 29,649,235 of NC_046171.1, read as the reverse complement.
ATGCTCTTAGCATTTAATATATAGATTCATAAGTATACAAATATAAGCATGGGACAGTATGAAATCTAAAAAGGAGAACAGAAAAGGTAATTTTTAAAAAGCAAATACTGATGAGTTAGCATGTACTGGATACCCTGGGGAAATACTTCTGAATACTCTCTAAAGGTCTAACACATTGTTAATACAATATAAGTCTTTAAATGAGTGATGGCAGGGCCGTGGACGTGAAAAGCACACGCTGCTGTTCCAGAGCATGCAGGTTTAATTTCCAGCACTGATGGCAGCTCACAACAGTCTATACCTCCTCTTCTGGCCTCCAAGGCACCAGGCTCACAAGTAGTACACAGGTCAGAATACATGTAAGCAAAACACACATACATATAATGGGCCGTATCCACATGGGATTCCATGACATGCTATTTACTTCCAGACCTGATTTTGAATTCTATTTTTCATTGAAGGGTGCAAATTTGCTTTGTGTAAAAAGTCTAAATTGTATTGGTTTTGGTGAATAAATGGCCTTTTTTAATATTAAAAATAAATAAATAATGTGGATAATAAACAACAAATATCCAATATATGCCTATAAAGTCAGGAATAGGAACACAGAAGAGAGTTAAGGAGAGGTGACATTCAAAAAGGTAAGGTAGGGAAATGGCCCATAATTAAAGACAAGCATCTCTGTATATATTTTGAAAAAGAAGCAACTGAAGTACAGAAATATGAACAACTACTTGTTACGTTTTGAGACTACAGAATATACAAACCATCGAAAGATTTTCAAATGAAGGTGAAAACATTTTTGTAAACAGCAATCGCATTAACAGGAAACTGTTTTCGGCAATAAGAGGAAGTAGTTGATAAATAAGTCACAGGGCCAAAGCCAAATAGATGTCTTCTAAGACTCTGGATGAAATAAAATCAACATAAAATATATAAAGGCTGGAAGAAGCTGAGGAGGAGGGCAGCCCCATAGAAGACCAGCAGTCTCAACTAATCGGACCCCTGAGATCTCTCAGCCACTGAGTCACCAATGAGGCAGCCTACACCAGCTGGTCAGACGCCCCAGACACATCTGCAGCAGAAGACGGCCTGGTCTGGCCTCAGCGAGAGAAGACACGCCTAACCCTTGAGAGACTTGAGGCCCCCAGGTAGTGGAAAGGCCTGGTGGGGGTGAGAGGAGACATCCTCTTAGAGACAGGGGGAGGTGGAAGGGGATGAGGAACTGTGGAAGGGTGGACTGGGAGGAGCTAAGAACTGGAATGTAAAAAAATAAAAGTAGCCTTCTGGTCCCTGCCTGAGCCCAGAGCTGAACAGGTCCCACACCTCTCTGTACCAAATCCTGTGCTGGAGAGAGATGGACTCGAAGTGCAGACAATTCTTAGAGCTCAGGGGAGACCACTGCTTCTGCTTGCATTCCTAGCCCCAGAAGAACCTGCCTAGTGCTCTCTGGCAGAGGATCCTAGAAGCAGTCACAGGGAGGAAACTTCCAGTTTCTGCCTACGCCGAAAGCCAAAAGCCAGGCACCAAGAGCAATGGCACATGTGAGAGCAGAGATTAAACCAACTTGTCTGCTCCAAACAACCTGCCTGGAGGCTTCCGAACCATAAACCCAGGAGCAGCTCTCTGTTCCCAGATCTGGCTGAAAGAAAGCCAGTCTACAGGAGTGACAGCAAGACAAGCTAATGCCAGAGACAATCTGATGGCTATAGGCAAACGCAGGACCCTAAGCAACAGAAACCAAGGCTACATGGCATCATCAGGACCCAGTTCTCTCCACAAAACAAATACTAGATATCGAAACACACCAGAGAAGCAAGATGTGGATTTAAAATGATATCACATGGTGATGATAGAGGATTTTAAGAAGGACATAAATAACTCCCTTAAAGAAATACAGAACAACACAGATAAACAAATAGAAGCCCTTAAAGAGAAAACCCAAAAACCCCTTAAAGAATTGTAGGAAAACACAACTAAACAAGTGAAGGAATTGAACAAAACCATCCAGGATTTAAAACTGGAAATAGAAACAAAAATGAAATTACAAAGGGAGACAACCCTGGAGATAGACGCAAACATCACCAACAGAATACAAGAGCTAAAAGAGAGAACCTCACGGGTAGAAGATACCATGGAAAACATCAACATAACCATCAAAAATAATGTAAAACAGAAAAAGCTCCTAACCCAAAACATCCAGGAAATCTAGGATCCAATGAGAAGATCAAACCTAAGGATAATAGGTATAGAAGAGAGGAAAGACTCCCAACTTAAAGGGCCAGTAAATATCTTCAACAAAATTATAGAAGAAAACTTCGCTAAACAAAAGAAAGAGGCACCTCAGGTACCTTCTCCTAAATTGACCATATAATCAGTCACAAAACAGGACTGAACAGATACAAGAAGATTGAAATAATCTCATGCATCCTATCTGATTACCACAGACTAAGGCTGGTCTTCAATAACAATAAAAACGACAGAAAGCCCACATACACATGGAAGTTGAACAACACTCTACTCAATGATAACTTGGTCAAGGAAAAAATAAAAAAAGAAATTAAAGACTTTTTAGAATTTAATGACAATGAAGGCACAACATACACAAACTTTTTGGACACAATGAAAGCAGTACTAAGAGAAAAACTCGTAGCTCTGAGTACCTTGAAAAAGAAACTAGAGAGAGCATATATTAGCAGCTTGACAGCACACTTAAAAGCTCTAGAACAAAAAGAAGCAAATTCACCCAAGAGGGGTAGATGGCAGGAAATAATCAAACTCAGAGCTGAAATCAACCAAGAAGAAACAAAAAGAACTATAGAAAGAATCAACAAAACCAGGAGCTGGTTCTTTGAAAAAATCAACAAGATAGATAAAACCTTAGCTAGACTAATCAAACAGAGGGAACAGAGAGTGTATCCAAATTTACAAAATCAAAAATGAAAAGGGAGACATAACAACAGAATCTGAAGAAATTCAAAAAATTCATCCGAGCCTGCTACAAAAGCCTTTATTCAACAAACCTGGAAAATCTGGATGAAATGGACATTTTTTTCTAGATAGATAACTGGTACCAAAGTTAAATCAGGATCAGATAAACCATCTAAACAACCCCATAACTCCTAAAGAAATAGAAGCAGTTATTAAAAGTCTCCCAATCAAAAAGAGCCCAAGACATGATAAGTTTAGTGCTAAATTCTATCACATCTTCATAGAAGATCTAATACCAACACACTCCAAACTATTCCACAAAACAGAAACAGAAGGAACACTACCAAATTCCTTCTGTGAGGCCACAATTACGCTTATATCTAAACCACACAAAGACCTAAAAAAAAGAGAGAACTTCAGACCAATTTCCCTTATGAATATCGATGCCAAAATACTCAGTAAAATTCTCACAAACTTAAAACAAGAATATATTAAAATATATTCTTAATATATTCATCATGATCAAGTAGACTTCATCCAATGGATGCAGGGATGGTTTGCTATATACAAATCCATCAATGTAGTACAGTATGTAAACAAACTCAAAGAAAAAACCACATGATCATCTCATTAGAAGCTGAGAAAACATTTGACAAAATTCAACACCTCTTCATGCTAAAAGTCTTGGAAAGAATAGGAATTCAAGGCCCATACCTAAACATAGTAAAAGCCATATACAATAAACCAGTTGCTAACATTAAACTAAATGGAGAGAAACTTGAAGCAATCACACTAAAATCACAGAGTAAACAAGGCTGCCCACTCTCTCCCTACTTACTCAATATAGTTCTTGAAGTCCTAGCCAGAGCAATCAGACAACAAAAGGAGGTCAAAGAGATACAATTTGAAAAGGAAGAAGTCAAAATATCACTATTTGCAGATGATATGAATGTATACTTAACTGACCCCAAAAGTTCCACCAGAGAACTACTAAACCTGATAAACACTTTCAGCAAAGTGGCTGGGTATAAAATTAACTCAAACAAATCAGTAGCCTTCCTCTACTCAAAGGATAAACAAGCTGAGAAGGAATTAGGGAAATGACATCCTTCACAATAGTCACAAATAACATTAAATACCTCTGTGTGATTCTAATCAAGAAAGTGAAAGATCTGTATGAGAAGAACTTCAAGTCCCTGAAGAAAGAAATTGAAGAAAATCTCAGGAGATGGAAAGATCTCCCATGCTCATGGATTGGCAAGATTAATGTAGTAAAAATGGCCATTTTGCCAAAAGCGATCTACAGATTCAATGCACTCCCCATCAAAATTCCAACACAATTCTTCAAACAGTTAGAAAGAGGATTTTGCAAAATCATTTGGAATAACAAAAAACCCAGGATGTCGAAACTATCCTCAACAATAAAAGAACTTCTGGGGGAATCCCTGACCTCAAGTAGTAATACAGAGCAATAATGATAAAAGCCGTATGGTATTTGTACAGAGACAGGCAGTCAAATGAATGTAATAGACTTGAAGACCAGGAAATGAACTCACACACCTATGGTCACTTGATCTTTGACAAAGGAGCTAAAACCATCCAATGGAAAAAAGATAGCATTTTTTTTCATCTTTATTAACTTGAGTATTTCTTATTTACATTTTGATTGTTATTCCCTTTCCCGGTTTCCGGACCAACATTCCCCTAGCCCCTCCCCCTCCCCTTCTATACGGGTTTCCCCTCCCCTTCCTCCCCGCATTACCACCCTCCCCCCAACAATCACATTGACTGGGGGTTCAGTCTTAGCAGGACCAAGGGCTTCCCCTTCCACTGGTGCTCTTACTAGGATATTCATTGCTACCTATGAGGTTGGAACCCAGGGTCAGTCCATGTATAGTCTTTGTGTAGTGGCTTAGTCTCTGGAAGCTCTGGTTGGCTGGCACTGTTCTTCATATGGTGTCTCAAGGCCCTGCAAGCTCTTCCAGTCCTTTCTCTAATTCTGTCAATGGGGGTCCCGTTCTCAGATCAGTGGTTTAATGATGTCATTCGCCTGTGTATTTGCTGATTTCTGGCTGTGTCTCTCAGGAGAGATCTACATCCGGTTCCTGTCAGCCTGCACTTCTTTGCTTCATCCATCTTATCTAGTTTGGTGGCTGTATATGTATGGGTCACATGTGGGGCAGGCTCTGAATGACTGTTCCTCCTGCCTCTGTTCTAAACTTTGCCTCCCTATTCCCTTCCATGGGTATTCTTGTTCACCTTTTAAAGAAGGAGTGAAGCATTCGCATTTTGGTCATCCTTCTTGAGTTTCATGTGTTCTGTGCATCTAGGGTAATTCAAGCATTTGGGCTAATATCCACTTATCAATGAGTGCATACCATGTGTGTTTTTCTGTGATTGGGTTACCTCACTCAGGATGATATTTTCCAGTTCCATCCATTTGCACATGAATTTCATAAAGTCATTGTTTTTGATAGCTGAGTAATATTCCATCGTATAGACATACCACATTTTCTGTATCCATTCCTCTGTTGAAGGGTATCTGGGTTTTTTCCAGCTTCTGGCTATTATATTTATAATTTATTTAAGGCTGCTATGAACATAGTGGAGCATGTGTCTTTGTTATATGTTGGGGCATCTTTTGGGTATATGCCCAAGAGAGGTATAGCTGGGTCCTCAGGTAATTCAATGTCCAATTTTCTGAGGAACCTCCAGACTGATTTCCAGAATGGTTGTACCAGTCTGCAATCCCACCAACAATGGAGGAGTGTTCCTCTTTCTCCACATCCTTGCCAGAATCTGCTGTCACCTGAGTTTTTGATCTTAGCCATTCTCACTGGTGTGAGGTGAAATTTCAGGGTTGTTTTTATTTGCATTTCCCTTATGACTAAAGATGTTGAACATTTCTTTAGGTGTTTCTCGGCCATTCGGCATTCCTCAGCTGTGAATTCTTTGTTTAGCTCTGAACCCCATTTTTTAATAGGGTTATTTGTCTCCCTGCGGTCTAACTTCTTGAGTTCTTTGTATATTTTGGATATAAGCCCTCTATCTGTTGTAGGATTGGTAAAGATCTTTTCTCAATCTGTTGGTTGTCGTTTTGTCCTAACAACAGTGTCCTTTGGATTGCAAGAATTTTATTGAGTATTTTTGCATCGATATTCATAAGAGAAATTGGTCTAAAGTTCTATTTCTTTGTTGGGTTTTTGTGCGGTTTAGGTATAAGCGTAATTGTGGCTTCATAGAAGGAATTCGGTAGCACTCCATCTGTTTCAATTTTGTGGAATACTTTGGATAGTATTGGTATGAGGTCTTCTATGAAGGTCTGATAGAATTCTGCACTGAACCCATCTGGACTTGGGCTCTTTTTGGTTAGGAGACATTTAATGACTGCTTCTATTTCTTTAGGAGTTATGGGTTTCTTTAAATGGTTTACCTGTTCCTGATTCAACTTCGGTACCTGGTATCAGTCTAGGAAATTGTCCATTTCCTGCAGATTTTCAAGTTTTGTTGAGTATAGGCTTTATAGTAGGATCTGATGATTTTTTGAATTTCCTTTGATTCTGTAGTTATGTCACCCTTTTCATTTCTGATTTTGTTAATTTGTACACACTCTGTATCCTCTCGTTAGTCTGGCTAAGGGTTTATCTATCTTGTTGATTTTCTCAAAGAACCAACTTTTGGTTCTGTTGATTCTTTGTATAGTGCTTTTTGTTTCTACTTGGTTGATTTCAGCTCTGAGTTTGATTATTTCCTGCCTTCTACTCCTCCTGGGTGTATTTGCTTCTTTTTGTTCTAGAGCTTTTAGGTGTGCTGTTAAGCTGCTGACATATGCTCTCTCCTGTATCTTTCTGCAGGCACTCAGAGCTATGAGTTTTCCTCTTAGCACAGCTTTCATTGTGTCCCATAAGTTTGGGTATGTTGTACCTTCATTTTCATTAAATTCTAAGAAGTCTTTAATTTCTTTCTTTATTTCTTCCTTAACCAGGTTGTCATTGAGTAGAGCATTATTCAACTTCCATGTATATGTAGGAGTTCTTCACTTATTGTTATTGAAGACCAGCTTTAGCCTGTGTTGGTCTGTTAGGACGCATGGGATTATTTCTATCTTTCTGTATATGTTGAGGCCTGTTTTATTACCAGTTATATGGTCAATTTTGGAGAAAATACCATGAGGTGGTGAGAAGAATGTATATCCTTTTGTTTTAGGAAAGAATGTTCTATAAATATCTGTTAAGTCCATTTGGTTCATGACTTCTCTTAGTCTGTCTGCGTCTCTGTTTAATTTCTGTTTCCATGATCTGTCCATTGATGAGAGTGGGGTATTGAAACCTCCTACTATTATTGTGTGTGGTGTAATGTGTGCTTTGAGCTTTAGTAAGGTTTCTTTTATGTATGTAGGTGCCCTTGTATTTGGAGCATAGATATTTAAGATTGAGAGTTCATCTTGGTGGATTTTTCCTTTGATGAATATGAAGTGTCCTTCCTTATCTTTTCTGGTGACTTTTGGTTGAAAATCGATTTTATTCTATATTACAATGGCTACTCCAGCTTGCTTCTTCAGACCATTTGCTTGGAAAGTTGTTTTCGAGCCTTTCACTCTGAGGTAGTGTCTGTCTTTGTCTCTGAGGTGTGTTTCCTGTAGGCAGCAGAATGCAGGGTCCTCATTGCACATCCAGTTTGTTAATCTATGTCTTTTTATTGAGGAGTTGAGACCATTGATGTTGGCAGATATTAAGGAATAGTGATTATTGCTTCCTGTTATATTCATATTTGGATGTGAGGTTATATGTTTGTGTGCTTTTCTTCTCTTTGTTTTGTTGCCAAGACGATTAGTTTCTTGCTTCTTCTAGGGTGTAGCTTGCCTCCTTATGTTGGGCTTTACCATTTATTATCCTCTGTAGGGCTGGATTCATCGAAAGATATTGTGTAAATTTGGTTTTGTCATGGAATTTCTTGGTTCCTCCATCTATGTTAATTGAGAGTTTTGCTGGATACAGTAACCTGGGCTGGCATTTGTGTTCTCTTAGGGTCTGTATGACATCTGTCCAGGATCTTCTGGCTTTCATAGTCTCTGGTGAGAAGTCTGGTGTGATTCTGATAGGTCTGCCTTTATATGTTACTTGACCCTTTTCCCTTACTGCTTTTAATATTCTTTCTTTATTTTGTGCATTTGGTGTTTTGATTATTATGTGACGGGAGGAGTTTCTTTTCTGGTCCAATCTATTTGGCGTTCTGTAGGCTTCTTGTATGCTTATGGGTATCTCTTTCTTTAGGTTAGGGAAGTTTTCTTCCATGATTTTGTTGAAGATATTTACTAGTCCTTTGAGCTGGGAGTCTTCACTCTCTTCTATACCTATTATCCTTAGGTTTGATCTTCTCATTGAGTCCTGGATTTCCTGTATGTTTTGGACCAGTAGCTTTTTCTGTTTTACATTATCTTTGACAGTTGAGTCAATGATTTCTATGGAATCTTCTGCTGCTGAGATTCTCTCTTCTATCTCTTGTATTCTGTTGGTAAAGCTTGTATCTACAGCTCCTTGTCTCTTCCTTTGGTTTTCTACATCCAGGGTTGTCTCCCTTTGTGCTTTCTTTATTGCTTCTATTTCCATTTTCAATTCCTTCACCTGTTTGATTGTGTTTTCCTGGAATTCTGTCAGCGATTTTTGTGATTCCTCTCTATAGGCTTCTACTTGTTTATTTATGTTTTCCTGCATTTCTCTAAAGGAGTTCTTTGTCTTTCTTCAAGTCCTCCTGCATCATGATAAAATATGATTTTAAATCTAGATCTTGCTTTTCTTGTGTGTTTGGATATTCAGTGTTTGCTTTGTTCGAGAATTGGGCTCCGATGACGCCATGTAGTCTTGGTTTCTGTTGCTTGGGTTCCTGCGCTTGCCTCTTGCCATCAGGTTGTCTCTGGTGTTACCTTGTTCTGCTATTTCTGACAGTGGTTAGACTGTCCTATAGGCCTGTGTGTCAGGAGTGCTGTAGACCTGTTTTCCTGTTCTCTTTCAGCCAGTTATGGGAACAGAGTGTTCTGCTTTCAGGCCTGTAGTCTTTCCTGTCTACTGGTCTTCAGCTGTTCCTGTGGGCCTGTGTCCTGAGTCCATCAGGCAGGTCGCTTGGAGCAGAAAATTTGGTCTTACCTCTGTTCCTGGGGCTCATGAGTGGCTCATGGGTAGCTGCTTTTGAACTCTCCGTGAGGGCAGCAACCAGAAGGGCCTGCCCCCTGTGCACCAGGATCCCAGATGGCATTAGGTGTTTTCCTCTGGAGTCAGAAATGTGGGCAGAGTGTAGTCTCTTCTGGCTTCCCAGGCATGTCTGCCCCTCTGTAGGTTTAGCTCTCCCTCCCACAGGATTTGGGTGCAGGGAGCTGTTGACCTGGTCCCTTCAGGTCTGGGTGGTGTGTGGTACTGCTGCTTGAGTACCCCTATCTTCCTGTTCCCAGAGGCCCTATACAGTTTCCTCTTGAGCCAGGGATGTGGGCAGGGGTGGGCAGTGTTGGTGGTCTCTCTTGCTCTGCAGTCTCAGGACTGTCCACTTGTCAGGGCGGTGAGCTCTCTCTCAAAAGATAGCATTTTCAACAAATTGTGCTAGTTCAACTGGAGGTCAGCATGTAGAAGAATGCAAATCAATCCATTCTTATTTCCCTGTACAAAGTTTAAGTCAAAGTGGATCAAGTGCCTCCATATAAAACCAGATACACTCAAACTAATAGAAGAAAAAGTGGGGAAGAGCCTTGAACACATGGCCACTAGGGAAAATTTCTTGAACAAAACACCAATGGCTTATGCTCTAATATCAAGAATTAACAAGTGGGACTTCATAAAATTGCATGCTTTTGTAAGGCAAAGGACACTGTCATTAGGACAAAGTGGCAACCAACAGATTGGGATAAGATCTTTACCAATCCTACATCTGATAGAGGTTAATATCTGAAATATACAAAGAACTCAAGAAGTTAGACTCCAGAGAGCCAAATAACCCTATTTTAAAAAGTAGGGTACAGAGCTAAACAACAAATTCTCAGCTGAGGAATATCAAATGACTGAGAAGCTCCTAAAGAAATGTTCAACATCTTTAGTCATAAGGGAAATGCAAATCAATACAACCCTGAGATTTCACCCTATACCACTCAGAATCACTAAGATCAAAAACTCAGGTGACAGCGGTTACTGTCAAGGATGTGGACAACGAGGAACACTCCTCCATTGCTGGTGGGATTGCAAGCTGGTACAACCACTCTGGAAATCAGTCTGGAGGTTCCTCAGAAAAATGCATATAGTACTACCTGAGGACCCAGCTATCCCACTCCCATATACCCAAATGATGTTCCAACATCATATAACAAGGACACATGCTCCACTATGTTCATAGCAACCTTATTTATAATAGCCAGAAGCTGAAAACAACCCAGATGTCCTTCAACAGAGGAATTGGTACAGAAAATATGGTACATCTACACAATGGAGTACTACTCAGCCATAAAAAACAATGTCTTCATGAAATTCATAGGCAAATGGATTGAACTAGAAAATATCCTGAATGAAGTAACCCAATCACAAAAACACATGTAGTTATGCACTCATTGATAAGTGCTATTAGCCCAAAAGCTGAAATTACCCAAGATACAATCCACAGACCACATGAAGCTCAAAAAGGATGACCAAAGTGCAGATGCTTCAGTCTTATTTTTGTTCATTTTTCTATGAACAAAAATATTCATAGGATTCATATGGAGATAAGGTTTGTAGCAGAGGCTGAAGGAATGGCCACTCAGAGCCTGCCCCACCTAGGGATACAGCTTCCAAAGCTAGACAACACTGATGAAGCCAAGAGTGCATGCTTACAGGAACTTGATATCGCTGTCTCCTGAGAGGCTCAGCCAGAGAGTGACAAATACCGAGGTGAATCCTAGCAGCCAACCATTGAACTGAGAACAGAGTCCCCGTTGGAGGAGTTAGAGAAAGGAACGAAGGAGCTGAAGGGGCTTGCAACCCCATAAGAACAACTATACCAACCAACCAGAGCTCCAAGGGACTAAACCACTACCCAAAGAGTACACAGGGACAGACCCATGACTCCAGCTACATATGTAGCAGAGGATGGCCTTGTTGGGCACCAATGGGAGGAGAAGCTCTTGGTCCTGACCTTGCTGGCCCCCCACCAGGGTAGGGTAATGTCAGGGTGGGGAGGCAGGAAGGGGTGAGTGGATGGGGAGGGGGAGCACACTCATAGAAGTAGGGGAAGGTGAATGGGTTCAGTGATTTATGGGAAAGGGAAGAAAATGAAAGTACTAAAAAATAAAGAATGAGAGCAAGTTATATATCAACCAGCAGAGAAGAGTACATTTAGATAGCAAACATTTTAAAAGGACACATTTTTAAAATATGTTGTAGCCATAAAGTGAAAGAGCTTGGCATGGGTGAGGAGGGAGCAGCCTGGGAGTTTAAACAAGAAGAGGGGTCTAAAACATTAAACAATCTGGATAATGGGAGGGAGTGGTTTGAGATATAACGCCATGTCTTATTCGGAGGAGAATAGAGAAACAGGTAAATATGAGACTCTGAAGGACTGAAAGTGTAGTGGTGAAACCGGACAAGTTCATGATTTGCTGTATAATCTGTTGATGGTGTAGCCTTAAGTGAGTTACTCAGTTTTTCTAAACCTCACCTGTAACCATAATAAATGTTTATCTCACCAGTTTGTTACGAAGATGGAACAACTGAAAGGGAAATAAAACTGAAAAATCTCACAGCAGCGTCTTTACAAGAGCAATAAGCAAATACTATCATTTAAACTCTAGAGAGCTGAGGATAACCTTGAACTTACGATCCTCCTCCCTCTGCCTCATGAGAACAGGGATTATAGACATTCATCACCACACCCATTTATATGTGTGTAGGGAATAGAAGTCGAGGCTTCCTGTGTGCTGGCCACAACTGCACTGTTCATGCTGCCGGGCTCCTGCTTTAGACTTGCTTTCAAGAGACAATAGTGAGCATTTAAATTTTGCCAGAGAGATTTCTGTGCCTTTGGGGATACTTTTGCCAGTCATCTTTACCAGCAAACATGCTAAGGATGATGGCCAAGAGTCTGTGGAGAGCCAGCAGCTTGGCAAAGGGGGCACAGATTTTCCCTTGTAGCTAGTGTTCACTTAGCCGAAAAAGAAAGGTAACATTTCTCTTTCATAACCCTGAGTGTGACCGTCCACTACCCATGCTCTCTTCTCTTTCCCCAATTACAACTGTCCTGTGAGGAGAAACTCAGGAGGGAAACGAAGATTAAAAGGGTAGTGGGGTCTCTAGGTACAAATGGTGGGCAAAGTATGGCCTCGGTCAGCAAGTATCACTTGAACCAGCAAAAGACAATATGACAAAAAAGAGTCTCAGAAATAGAAAAAGACGAGGTGTGGCGTGTGGATTGGCAAAGCTAACAGTTATCTCTCTGGAGACAGAGGTCAAGAGGCAATAGGAAAACTTTCTTTTTTTTTTTTTTAAATTAACTTGAGTATTTCTTATATACATTTTGAGTGTTATTCCTTTCCGGTTTCGGCAAACATCCCCTCCCCCTCCCCTTCTTATGGGTGTTCCCATCCACCCCCCATTACCACCTCCCCCCAACAATCTAGTTCACTGGGGTTCAGTCTTAGCAGGACCCAGGGCTTCCCTTTCACTGGTGCTCTTACTAGGATATTCATTGCTATCTATGAGGTCAGAGTCCAGGGTCAGTCCATGTATAGTCTTTAGGTAGTGGCTTAGTCCCTGGAAGCTCTGGTTGCTTGGCATTGTTGTACATATGGGGTCTCAAGCCCCTTCAAGCTCTTCCAGTTCTTTCTCTGATTCCTTCAACGGGGGTCCTATTCTCAATTCAGTGGTTTGCTGTTGGCATACGCCTCTGTGTTTGCTGTATTCTGGCTGTGTCTCTCGGGAGAGATCTACATCCGGTTCCTGTCGGCGGTAGACCTGTTTTCCTGTTTTCTTTCAGCCAGTTATGGGGACAGAGTGTTCTGCTTTTGGGCGTGTAGTTTTTCCTATCTACAGGTCTTCAGCTGTTCCTGTGGGCCTGTGTCTGGTGTTCACCAGGCAGGTCACTTGCAGCAGAAAAGTTGGTCTTACCTGTGGTCCTGAGGCTCAAGTTTGCTCATGGGGTGCTGCCTACAAGCTCTCCATGGGGCAGCAACCAGGAAGATCTGTGCCGCCCTTTCTGGGAGCGTCCGTGCACCAGGGTTCCAGATGGCAATGGTGTTTTCCTCTGGCGTCAGAGATGTGTGCAGAGTGCAGTCTCTTCTGGTTTCCCAGGCGTGTCTGCCTCTCTGTAGGTTTAGCTCTCCCTCCCACGGGATTTGGGTGCAGAGAACTGTTTATCCGGTCTGTCCCTTCAGGTTCCGGCGGAGTCTCATAGGAAAACTTTCAGAAAGTCGGCAAGCCAGTCGTTTGACAGCGACTATTAGATAATGGAGCTAGAGAGATGGTGAGCAGTTAAGAGCACTGGCTGCTCTTCAAGAAGATCCCCAGCACCCACATAGCAGCTCATTAACTGTTTGCAACTCCCAGGGGATCTGATGCCCTCTTCTGGCCTCAGTGGGTACCAGGCACTTTACCTGACACACAGACATACATACGGGCAAAACTCCCACATGCATAAAAATATATTTATGAAATTATTTCTTAAAAACCATTTGGGAATTGGTTCTCTACTTTGACTAAGTGAGTTCCTGGCATCAAACTCAGGATTTCGGGCAAGCACCTTTACCCACTAGGCTATCTCTCCAGTCCCAGTTCTCCACCTCTTCACTGCAGATGCAATGTCACCATCTGCCTCAGTCTCCCTGAGCCTTGACAGCTCTACCATGATCAAGTGTACCCTTAAACCATGAGCCACAATAGACAACCCCTCTCTTAAAAATACTGGGTCATATTAAAAATATGATCAGGTTATAGTTAAAACGAAGGTAGAGAGAATCTCTGTCAGAAAGAAATTTTATAGTCCTTTTATGTTACTTACAAAAAAGAAAAGACGTGGCTACACTTCTTAGCCTCTTAGAATTATTTAGACACTAAAAAAAGTGTAGAAAAGATTTGGTGAAATTAATTGGTGCAAACACACAAAAATAAAAGTCATTAAAACGTAAATGTTATATATCCTCTCTCTCATTGGTGGCTATTGTATCAAAATCTTCAGGTGTGAGGATCTATCACCCAGAGTAACAACAGAAGCCAGCAATGTAAACAGGGACCATGGGGAGAAAAAGAACAGAAAGGGATAAAAATGATTTGAAGAGAATGGGGTGCTAACTAGGAGGGAGTTCACACAAGAGAAGATATCTGGAAAATTCATAAGAAATAATATTATCTATTTGCATAGATTATATATAAAATGTAAGTCTATGTGTATGTATATAACATAAATGAAATTTTCCCACTAGGGCTAGCAATATTCCCTCAAAAATCCATAGATTAACAAAACCCTGATATCAGACATGAGAAACCCCCACACTACAAGTTGTCGGTCAAAGGAGTCCAAGAGTCTTCAAAAATTATAAGCTACTACTGCTGCCCTTGGTTGTCTCCTGGATGTTGGAGGTTAAGTTCTTATGCTAAAGACAGCATTCACTTCCGCACAGGACCCATAGAATCAAAGCTGGATCTGAACCGATAAACGCCTCCCTGAGGACTAGCTTTCCCAGTACCACATTTTCTGTGCAAGCAACCAATGGAGGAAAACAACTGACAGTTTCACACAGCTGTTACGCCAATGAATGACATCAACCAGCTAAATAAGTCCAAGGGTGCAAGAATGGCACATATACCTTGGCAATGACAAATAACCCTCTAATTACATTTATGGTTCAGTCATCGAGAGGGAAATTATGCCTCATGCTGGAATCATAGCCCACCACCTAGGGCTAGTCAGGTCATGGATCTTGAAGGAGAACATATACCCACTACTTCACTAAGCCAGCATAATTTCTAACTGCATTCCATGTATTTATCCTGATACTTCCCAACTGTGATCCCTAGGGCCATACCTGACCTGGACTCCAAATGGAATTCTACTCTATTTTCTGTCTGCCACTTCAGTCTCTGCCCTGGCCCTGCCATAGATTACTTGCAGTAGACTCTTCTTCACTCTCTCCCTCCATCCTCTGGTAACTCTGCTAAACCCTGTGGCAAAGGAAGTATTCCTCCCGCCACCATCCTTTGTACCAGCTGCCTATACTTATTACTACTCTCTACCCATCTACCAGGGATTCCCAGTGTTGAGAACTGGGTGGGGGTGCAGGGTAGATAGGGCACAGGCAAGTAAATCTCACAATCCATTCAGTTCTTCTTCATGATCTCTCACTCTCACACTCAGCCCAATAATAACCTTCTTAAAGGTACCTTTGTTCTACTTATCCTCAATTCACTGGAGATTCCAAGTCTTGGTTCAGACCTAGAGTTCCTCTATACTTTTCATTCCTGTCCTCTAAACAACCCATTGACTTACTGAAATTTACTTACCAAATCCTCTCAACTCCCTGGGAACCCCAAATTTAGGTATAAACAGGATCACTTCAGAGCTATGAGTTTTCCTCTTAGCACTGATTTCATTGTGTCCCATAAATGTGGGTATGTTGTACCTTCATTTTCATTAAATTCTAAGAAGTCTTTAATTTCTTTCTTTATTTCTTCCTTGACCAATTTATCATTGAGTAGAGCATTGTTCAACTTCCATTTATATGTGGGCATTCTTTCCTTATTATTGTTATTGAAGACCAGTCTTAGTCCATGGTGGTCTGATAGGATGCATGGCACTATTTCTATCTTTCTGTATCTGTTGAGGCCTGTTTTGTGACCGATTATATGGTCAATTTTGGAGAAAGTACTAATGGGTGGTGAAAAGTAGGTATATCCTTTTGTTTTGGGGTAGAAAGTTCTATAAATATCTGTTAAATCCATTTGGTTAATAATTTTGTTAGTCTCTCTATGTCTCTGTTTGTTTCCATGATCATGTCCTTGATGAGAGTGGGGTGTTGAAATCTCCCACTATTATTGTGTGAGGTGCAATGTGTGCTTTGAGCTTCAGTAAGGTTTCTTTTATGTATGTAGGTGCCCTTATATTTGGAGCATAGATATTTAGGATTGAGAGATCATCTTGGTGAATTTTTCCTTTGATGAATATGAAGTGTCCTTCCTTATCTTTTTTTGATGACTTTTGGTTGAAAGTCGATTTTATTCAATATTAGAACAGCTACTCCTATCGCTTCTTGGCCTTTTGGCTAAGATTAAGTGTAGAATAGCTACTCCAGCTTGCTTCTTCAGACCATTTGATTGGAAAGTGGTTTTCTAGCCTTTTACTCTGAGGTAATGTCTGTCTTTGTCTCTGAGGTCTGTTTCCTGTAGGCAGCAAAATGCTGGGTCCTCTTTACGTATCCAGTCTGTTAATCTATGTCTTTTTATTGGGGAATTGAGTCCATTAATGTTGAGAGAAATTAAGGAATAGTGATTGTCGCTTCCTGTTATTTTATTTTTGGAGGTGGGATTATGTTTGTGTGCTTCTCCTCTTTTGGTTTTGTTGCAAAAAGACTACTTTCTTGGTTTTTCTAGGGTGTAGTTTACCTCCTTGTTTTGGGCTTTGCCATGTATTATCTTTTGTAGGGCTGGATTTGTAGAAAGATATTATGTAAATTTGGTTTTGTCATGGAATATCTTGGTTCCTCCCTCAATGTTAATTGACAGTTTTGCTGGATACAGTAACCTGGGCTGGCATTTATGTTCTCTTGGGGTCTGTATGACATCTGCCCAGGATCTTCTGGCTTTCATAGTCTCTGTTGAGAAATCTGGTGTAATCCTGATAGGCCTGCCTTTAAATGTTACTTGACCTTTTTCCCTTACTGCTTTTAATATCTTTCCTTCTTTTGTGCATTTGTGGTTTTGACTATTATGTGACAGGAGAAATTTCTTTTCTGGTCCAATCTATTTGGAGTTCTGTAGCCTTCTTGTATGTTTATAGGCATCTCTTTCTTTAGGTTACAGAGGTTTTCTTCAATAATTTTGTTGAAGATATTTACTGGCCCTTTGAGCTGGGAGTCTTCACTCTCTTCTATACCTATATCTTTAGGTTTGATCTTCTCATTGTGTCCTGGATTTCCTGGATGTTTTGCATTAGGATCACTTTGCATTTTGCATTGCTAGGTTCTGATGATGCCAAATCGCCTTGGTTTCTGTTGCTTAGGTTCCTTCACTTGCCTCTTCCCATCTGGTTATCTCTGAAGTTAGCTGGTCTTGCTGGCTCCTCCATTGTTGGTGGGATTGCAAGTTGGCAAAACCACTTGGAAATCAGTCAGGTGCTTTCTCAGAAAATTGTACATAGTATTACCTGAGGATCAAGCTATATCACTCCTGGGCATATACCCAAAAGATGCTCCAACACAGAACAAGAACACATGCTCTGCTATGTTCATAGCAGCCTTATTTATAATATCCAGAAGCTAGAAAGAACCCAGATGCCCTTCAACAGAGGAATGGATACAGAAAATGAGGTATATTTAAACAATAGAGTACTAATCAGCTATTAAAAACAATGACTTCATGAATTTCATAGGCAAATGGATAGAACTAGAAAATATCATTTCTGAGTGAGGTAACCCAATCACAGAAGAACCTAAATGGTATACACTCACTGATAAGTGGATACTAGCCCAAAAGCTCAAAATACCCAAGATACAATTCATAAACCATATGAAGCTCAGGAAGAAGGACGATCAAAGAAGGGTAACAAAAATACTCACAAGAGGAAATATGGAGACATAGTGTGGAGTAGAGACTGAAGGAAAGGCCATCCAGACACTGCCCTACCTGGGGACCCATCCATATACAGCCACCAAACCCAGACAATATTGATGAAGCCAAGAAAGTGTGTGCTGAAAGGAAGCTGTCTCCTGAGAGGCACTGCCAGAACCTGACAAATAGAGAGGCAGATGTTTGCAGTCAACCATTGAAATGAGAGTAGGGTCCCCAGTGGAGATGTTTAAAAAAGGACTGAAGGAGCTGAAGGGGTTTGCAACCCCATAGAATAACAATATCAACCACCAGACCCCCCACAGCTCCCAGGGACTAAACCACCATCCCTAGAGAACACTGGGATGAACATATGTTCAGCATATGTAG
Source organism: Rattus rattus (assembly GCF_011064425.1). Lineage (NCBI taxonomy): Eukaryota > Metazoa > Chordata > Mammalia > Rodentia > Muridae > Rattus > Rattus rattus. Next base: position 29,631,152 of record NC_046171.1, on the reverse strand, counting down.
CAGAGGATGGCCTTGTCAGGCAACAATGGAAGGAGAAGCCCATGGTCTTGTGACACCCCAATATAGGGGACTGTTACGGTGGGGAGGTGGGAGGGAGTGGGTGTGGGAGGGATTAGAAGTAGGGGGAGATAGCAGGTTTCTGGAGGGGAAATAGGAAAGGGGATAACATTTGAAGTGTAAATAGAAAAATATCAAATAAAAATAAAAGAAATAAAAAATACAATTCTGGATTTATATTACCTGTCAAAGTTCAATCAAGATCAGATAAGCTACTTAAACAGACTATGTAGGACTATATAGGTCCTATTGAAATAGAACCAGTAAATTAAAGTCTCTCATGGGTTGAGGGGGAAGCCTAAAACCAGATGCATTAGAACAGAATTCTATAAGAACTTAAAGGAAGAATGAATGCGATACTCCTCAAATTATGCCACAATACTGAAACAGTGGGAATGTTGCATAATTTTTATGATTCTATAATTACATATAAAGACCAAAGACAAGTAATTACACACCATTCTCCTTTATGAACATAGTTGCAAAAAAAAAAACTCAATAAAATACTTGCAGACTGATTACAAGAACACATCAAAAAGATCCACCATCACAATCAAATAGACTTCATCTGGAGATGTAGTTGTTCAACATATATATTTCAGTAAATATAATCCACCATACAGACAAACTGAAAGACTGAAGCACATGATCTTCTTATTAGAAAAGGCGTTTGACAAAATTCAACATTCCTTCATGGTAAAAGTCCTGAAGAAATTGGGGATATAAAGGACATAACCTCAGCATAATAAAGATGATTCAAAGAAATCCCCCAGCCAACATCAACCTAAATGAATATAACCTCAAAGCCTCTCCACTAAAATCAGAAACAAGACAAAGCTGTTTGCTCTCTTCATACTACTCAATGCAGTGCTTGAAGTCTTAGCTAGAGCAATAAGACAACTGAAGAAGATCAAGGACATACACTTATGAAAAGAAGAGCTCAATGTATTTTTATTTGCAGATGATAGGATTTTATCCATAAATGATCCTAAAAGCTCCACCAGGAAATTTCAACAGCTAATAAACACTTTCAGCAAAGTACCAGGATCGAAAATTAATACACAAAATTAGTTACCTTTCTATATACAAATAATAAACAGTCTGAGAAAGAAACCAGGAAAAAAAAACCTCTCAGAATAGCCTCAAAAAATATCTTTGGGAATAACATTAACCAAAGAAACGAAAAACATGTGTAATAAAATCTTTAAGACATTGAAGAAGATATCAGAAGATGGAAAGCTCCCCCCGCGCTCAAGGGTTAAAATAGTAAAAATGGCTGACCTACCAAAGGCAATCTACAGAGTCAATGCAATCTCCATCAAAATTCCAACTCGATTCTTTCCCAAACTTGAAAGAACAATTTTCAGTTCCATATGGAAACACACACACACACACACACACACACACACACACACACACAAGAACATCTGGTACATATGTATCTCAATCTCAAATTGTACTACAGAACTATAGTAGTAAAAAAAGCATGGTGTTTGCACAAACAAGGCATGTTTATCAAACAGAACAGAAATGAAGACCCAGATATGAATCTAAACACCTATGGACACCTGATTTTTGACAAAGAAGCAAAAACCATATACTGGAAAACAAACAGCATCCTCAACAAATGGTGCTGGACAAACTGGGTAGCTGCATATAGAAGAATGTAAATAGATCCATACTTATCCCTTTGCACAAAACCCAACTCTAAGTTGATCAAAGACTTCAACATAAGGTCAGAAACCCTGTATCCAATAGAAGAGAAAATGAGGAATACTCTTAAACTCACTGGCATGGAAAAATGACTTTCTGAACAGAACACCAATAGCCCAGGTACTAATATCAGTGATTAATAAATAAACTGACAGTCTTCTTATGGCAAAGGACACCATCATCAGAACCAATCAGTAGCCTATAGAATGAGAAAATTACACATCCAATGGAGTATTAAAATCTAAAAAAATATATAAAAACTAAAAAGACATCAAGAAATCAACAAACCCAATTTTAAAATGGAGTACAAAGCCAAACAAAGATTTCTCAAAATACAAAATACAAATGACTGAGAAATACCTAATGTTCAATGTCATAAGTCATCAGAGAAATGAAATCAAACATAATTTAAGATTTCATCTTATTCCTGTCAGAATGGTCATGATCAATATAGCAAATGATAACTCAGGCTGGCAAGCATATGGGGTTTGGAAAGTACTCATTCATTGATGGTGGGAGTATAAACTTGGACATTCGCTAGAGAAATCAGTAGAAATTAATAAAAGAGTTTCTCAGGAAACTGAGAATCTTATGACCCATCTGTACAACTCTTGGGCATATGCTCAAAGGACTCTATATGCTACTACAATGACACTCAAATCCATTGCTGTTTTCTCCATAATAGCCAGAAATTGAAAATTACCTAGATGTCCATCAACAGACGAGTGAACAATGAAAATGTTGGACATTTATGTAATGGAATATTGTTCAGTTGTTTAAAATTTAAATCAGGAAACTCACATGGAAATGAATAAAATTAGAGGAAAAAAAATCATTCTTAATGAGGTAACCCAGACCCCAAAAGACAAATGCAGTATCTCTTCTCTTTTTTGTGGATGTTAGCTTTTAAACACTCCACAGGAATGCTACTATCCAAATAACCACAGAGATTTGGTATGGAATAAAGGACTAGGTGGTGACAAAAGGCTATCCCAAGGAAGCATATACAGAATATATGGTTAGGAATGGGAATGATGGGAGATGGGCATGGGAAGATTAAAGAGGGAAGGGAAGGAAATATGATATAAGAAAGGGAATATGGTGATGGATAGCTAGCACTAAGAATCATTCGAAGGGTCATATGAAAACTTATTATCATAGAAACTTTTAAAAATGTAAACACATTTGAAAGAAATCTAATGGGATTAATTTGGAATCATCAAATAACAGGAGAGACAAATCCTCAATTAAATATCTTTGCCATCAAGTGGCCCCATGTGGGTCTCCAAGAAAACTCTCAGACAACTAGGTCTACTTTGTCAAGGCTATTGATTACTCTCCACCCTGGGTGGGTCCCTCAGAGCAAAATTGGTGGTCTTACCTGTGCTCTCAGGTGTGTCAGCACTCCTAGGAGACCAGCTCTCTCCCAGCGGGATCTGGGTACAGAGAGCTGTGGCAGTCAGCTTCAAGCACAGACCGCCCATCACCATTCTTAAATGTCAGCTCCTAATACCTAAAAACACATTTTGCCTTGGATTCCCTATGGCCACATCTGGAAGTGATTCAGAAGTATCCCCTACCTTGCCACCAGAAATTCCTCATATTCAGAGAGGAGAGCAGAAACCAAGGAATAGAAAACCCACCAAACAATGAAACCAGACATCATGACCTAGAATTGCAATCATCACACCCCTAGATGTCTGGATACCAGCATAAAAACAAAATCAATTACAGCCAGGACAATATGCCTCTCCTAGAGCCCAACTACGGAAGGTCCTGAAAAATGCAATATTCCCGAAGCACAAGACTAAGACTACAAAAGAGGTATTAAATGAATATAATCAGAAACTAAAGAAAGTATGATAAGTCTAGTCCTGAAATCTATTAAACACAACCACTATAGTGAAATGAAGAAAACTGTTCAAGACATGAAAGTAGAAATAGAATCAATAAAGAAAACCCAAACTCGGTGAAAATTGGAAATGAAAATTTACAAACTCAAACAGAAACCTCAGAGGCGAGCCTCACCAACAGAATAAAAGAGATGGAAGCAAGAATCTTAGGCATTAAAGACAGGATAAAGAAATGGATACCTCAGTTTAAAAAAAAAAGTTAATTTTTTTAAAAGCCAGGCACAAAACATCTAAGAAATCTAGGACACTGTAAAAAGATCAAAATTAAATATACCAGGAATAAATGAAGAAGAAACCCAGGACAAAAGACAATACTTTCAACAAAATCATAGGTGAAAATTTTTCTAACTTAAAGAAGGAAGTGTGATTACAGAATGCCACATGGACTGGACAAGAAAAGAAATTTCCCATGATACAGGGCTAGGGAAATGACTCAGCAGTTAAGAGCACTGACTGCTCTTCCAGAGGTCCTGAGTTCAATTCCCAGCAACCACATGGTGGCTCACAACCATCTGTAATGGGATCCAATGCCCTCTTCTGGTGTGTCTGAAGACAGCTAAAAAAAATTAAATAGATAGATAGATGGATAGATAGATAGATAGATAGATAGATAGATAGATAGATAGATAGATAGATAGATAGATAGATAGATAGATGTACAGAACAAGAAAGGAATATTAAAAGTTCCAAGGAAGAAAGCACCAAGTAACATATGGAGGCAGACCTAGTAGAATGCCACATGACTTTTCAATGGAGACTCTAAAGACCGGAAGGTACTGGAGGAATGTTCTACAAACTCTAAGAGACCATGGATGCCACCTGGACTACTAGATCCAGCAAAATTTTTCTATCACAATAGATAAAGACATTTACAACAAAATCTAAGCAATACCTAGGTGAAACACTTCAACCTGAAGAGTTTAACCACATCCAAGAAAACACAAGACATAAATAATATCAGACCAGCAAATAAAAGGGGGAGGAACCCATAACATGACAACAAAATAACAGAAATCAACAAAAATTACTCATTGGTAACTCTCAACAACAATTCCCTTTTAAAAAGAGTAACAAACTGGATATAAAAACAGGACCCACACATCTGCTGCACCCAAGAAATACCTTAAATCAAGAAGAGACATCATCTCGGATAAAAGGATGGAAAAAGATATCTCAAGCAACAGACCTAAGAAGCAAGCCAGTGGGGGTTGGGGATTTAGCTCAGTGGTAGAGCGCTTGCCTAGCAAGTGCAAGGCCCTGGGTTCAGTCCTCAGCTCCGTTGGGGGGGGGGGACAAGCCAGTGGAGCCATTTTAATATATGACAAAATAGACTTCAAGTCCAAAGTTATCAGAAGAGACAAGGAAGGATACTATATACTGATCAAACAACAATTCCACCAAGAGAATATCACAATATTTAATTTCTGTGCATCGAACACAAGGGCACTCATGTTCATAAAAGAGACATGACTACAACTACATCACATACTGACCCTCATACAAAGTCATAGTGGATAACTTCAATACCCAATGCTCACCAATGCATAGGTCATTTACACAAAAACTAAAAGAAATGCTGGACCTAAATGATGTCATAAACCAAATGGACCTAGCAGACAGTCACATTTCACCCAAACACAAAAGAATATACCTTCTTCTCAGCAACTTGTGTCCAACTTCTGACCACATACTTGGACACAAAGTAAGTCTCAACATGTACAAGAAAATTAAAGCAATACCCTGCACCCTATCTGACCACCAGGACTTAATGCTGGATCTTAACAACAGAAAGCTTGCAAACTCATGAAAACTGAACAACTCCCTACTAGATGAAAAATGAGTCAAGCCAAAAATAAATTAATTCAAAACTTTTTAGAATTAAATAAAAAGAAAACGCAACAGACCCAAAACTATGGGACACAATGAAGGTAGTTCTTAAAGGCAGGTTGATAGCACAAAGTGTTTCCATTTAAAAAAAATGAGGAGACATCTCATATTAGTAACAACTGCACACTTGTGCTGAAATCAATAAAAGAGAAATGACAACAGCAAAAGCAGTCAAAAAAATCAATGAATCAGAGTTGGTTTTTAAGAAAATCAATAAGGTTGATTAATGCTTAACTAAATTAACTAAAAGGTGGCAGGAGATGACCCAAATTAGCAAAATTAGAGATGGAAAAGGGGACATAACAACAGATACCAAAGAAATCCAAAGAATCATAAGGCCATACTTTAAAAACCTATGCTCCATCAAATCAGAAAATCTAAAAGAAATGAATAATTGTCTTAATGTGTACACTAAAGTTAAATTAAGAATAGAAAAGTAATTTGAACAGACTTATTGCCCCTGATAAAATAAAAGCACTAATTAAAATTCTCCCGACTACAAAATGTCTAAGGTCAGATGGCTTTAACACAAATTCTACCAGACTCTCAAATAAATGTTAATGCCAACAATCCACAAATTATTCCCAAAATTAGAAACCAAAAGAACTTGCCCAATCCTTTATACAAGGCCACAGTTATTCTGACACCTAGACAACATAAAGACCCAACAGAGAGAATTAAAAACTAATTTCTCTTATGAACGCAGATGCAAAAATTCTCAATAAAAAAATACTTGTAAACAGAATGCAAAAGCACATCAAAAAAATAATCCACTATCATCAAGTAGGCTTCAACCCAGAGATGATATGAAACTCAATTAGCATGATCTACCACATAAACAAACCGAAAGACCAAAACCACGAGATCATCTCATTAGATGCAGAAAAGGCCTTTGACAAAGTCCAACTCCCTTCATGATGAAAGTCCAGGAGAGACTAAGGACACAAGAGATATACCTCGAAATAATAGAGTTAATTAGAGCAAGTCCACAGTCATCATCAGCCTAGATCAGTGGTTCTCAACCTTCCTAATGCTGTGACACTAATGTTGTGATGCTCCCCAGCCATAAAATTATTTTTGTTGCTATCTCATAACTGTAATTTTGCTACTGTTTTTTTTTTTTTTTTGGTTCTTTTTTTTTTTTTCGGAGCTGGGGACCGAACCCAGGGCCTTTTGCTTCCTAGGCAAGCGCTCTACCCATTTTGCTACTGTTAAGAATTATAATATTGGCCTAGGAGATGTTAGAGCGGTGAGGCAGTGGGAGTGGGTGGGTGGGTGGAGACGCATCCTTCATAGAGGCAAAGGGGAGGGGAGATGTGATGGGATTGGGGGGTTTGCAGAGGGGTAAACGGGGAAGGTGACAACATTTGAAATGTAAATAAATAAAATAACCAATAAAAAATTTTTAAAGAATCATAATGTAAATATCTGATATGCAGAGTGGTCGTGGCAAGCCCTGTGAAAAGGTCATTTCACCCCAGAGGGGCCATGACTCACAGGTTGAGAACCACTGACCTAAATGAAGAGAAACTCAAAGCATTTTGATTAAAATCAAGAGCAAGACAAGCTTGTCCACTCTCTCCGTACCTATCCAATAAAGGACTTGACGTCTTAGGTAGAAAGATCATATTGTGTATTGTGTGGATGCATGAACTGTCAATTAAAACGCCTATGGCCTATGGCTTAGGCAGGAAATAGAAGGTGGGGCATCTGGGAGGTAGAAAAAAATTCTGGGACAGAGCCAAGTGAGAGGTTTGCCCAGGAAGATGGAAGGACATGGATGGGTGGTACCTGGCATAGGTAACTAGCCACAGGGCAGAATGTAGGTTAAAAATAAATGGGATATTTTAAGTTAGGTCTATGGCTCCTGCTACATATGTAGCAGAGGCTTGCCTTATCTGGCATCAACGTAGGAAGAGTCACTTGGTCCTGTGTAGGCTTGTTGCCCATCGAAGGGGGATGTTAGTGGGGTGAGGTGGGAGTGGGTGAGGGAATACACTCTTAGAGGCAAAGAGGAGGAGGGATGATGGGGCGGGAGGGTTGTGGAGGGGAGACTGGAAAGGAGGACAACATTTGAAATGTAAATGAATAAAATAATCAATACAAAACTCTAATTAGAGAAGAGCCTAGCTATATGGCCACGGTCTTGGTAACTATATTTTAAGTCTGAGTCTTATTTCTGGGAGCATGGGGCTAGGAGGAAGAACCAGACCTAACTTCAATAGTCTTAGCTAGAGTAATAAGGCAACTGGAGGAGATCAAAGGAATACAGAGAGAAAGTGAAGAAGTCAAAATGTCTGTATTTACAGGTAATATGGAAGTATACATAACTGACCCTAGAAATTCCTCTGGGAATCCCTACAGCTGATAACTATTTTCAGCAAAATTGATACACATAAATTAGTAGACTTTGCATATGCAAATGACAAATGAATTTTTAAAAAATCATGAAAACATCTTTCACAATAGCCTTAAAAACATAAAATATAGTGGTATAACTCCAACCTAACAAGTGAAAGACTTGTATACTAAAATCTTTAAGACCCTGAAGAAAGGAATTAAAGATTAGAAGATGAAAGGCTCTCCTATATTAATAGATCAGTCAGATAAATATAGGAAAATGGCAGCATACACAAGACTCGTCCTGATGGGGTCCCAGTGCTCAGAGTGGAAGAGAACATGAGCCCTGCCCCCTTCCCAGAAATTATCTGTAATTGATAACCATTCACAAAGGAAAAAATAGGATTCTCCATCAGAGTCTGAGAACACAAACCACTCCTAAGGCTCTGCCCCATGCCCAGTGGTAGATGGCCAACACAAAACTAGCTCAAACAGTGTTTTCTAAGGTGTTTTTGTCTTATAATGCTTTGTCTGGGCTTTTCGTCCTTCCTTCTCTCTCCTTTCTCTCTCTTTTTTCCTTCCTTCCTTTTTTCCTTCCTTCCTTTCTTTTTCTTACCTTATAAGCCTTTTACTTATGTGTTATAAATTCTAATTTGTGTTTTTATGGGATTTCCCTGAATGCCAGAGTGTGTGTGTGTTTCTGGATTTATTTGTGTTTCTTGTGCTTTTTTCCTTGGCCCTTAGTTGTTTGTTTGTTTGTTTGTTTGTTTTGTCCCATTCCGATTTATTTGTTTACATCTATCTTTTCTTTTTTTTTTCCCAGATGCCTGCTTGTTTTCTAATGAGAAAGAAATGTGGATTTTGGTACGTGGAGAGGGTCTTGGAGGAGTTGGGGGTAGGAACCATAATCAGAATATATTGTGCAAAAAGAATCTATTTTCAATCTCTAAAAACGTCCAACAAAATTTTTGTTTTTCTGTAAAACACAATTTGAACATTTTTATCTCTAAAACGTTTAAAAGCAATATTCTATTGGTTCTTTGAGAGTTTTATTAATTTATTTTGATTATCCTACCCATTCTTCCCCAACTCCTCCCCAGTCTGTGGTTTCAGGCATGAGGTCTTGCCACACAAGCCCCTCGAGGAAAGCAGAATTAGAATTTATCTAATTCAAGAGATACTGGGGATGCCTAAATATTTAATTCAACCAGCACAACCACTCACTCTGTCTTTCATATACAGTGGCACTGCTTGCCTCTACTTCTTGACTCCTGTTCAGCCACAATGCAACAGGAGGGGAACTCTTCACAAAGGGCTGGTGATGGAGCTGGTAAAGTTTGTCCAGAATGCACCACAAGGAAACCAAAATGAAGAAAGGCAAGTATCATCAAGAACAAGGGTCACACTTTCTCTTGGCATAGCTGGCCAGTTCCATGCCTACACACAATGACCATACATTGCACAGGTCAAACCATAGAACATGAGAAATTTAAAAGGAAATATCATAACATAACTAAACCGGAACTATCCAAACATACCCAATACACACTGTGTGGTCTCCCCCACTGGCGTGTTCTGAAAATACAATGCTACTGAAAATAATGGCAATAATAACACACTTATAGGAAAATATGTCCAATATATTTCTGCATTTGGCATCTTTTATGAATCCCACAGCAGTGGAGTTATTACTTGTATTCGTCTTGTTTCCTGTTCCTCACATTTAGCCCGGATAATGAAAGTTTTCTGCCTGATGTAACAAAATGGCATCTTCTGTCATAACCTGAAGGGACTATGTCTGTCAGTTCTCTTCTAGTGGCTGCTTTGTCGCTGGCTTTCAATTGCTTTTGCGACTTGTAAATGTAACATCTGAGAATGTTATGTATGAGACGGGCTTTCGTGTTTTCCAAAAATTCTTCTATTTCTAGAAATTCATCTATGAACACCAGGTTCTTTGTTTTGCAATAGTCCCACACAGTGGAGATGATAAGCGGGCTCACAAGGAACTAAGAATTTCTTTGAGCTGGCATTTGCACATGACAAAGGGCAGCTAACATTAGGATAGAAGAATAGAAGTTTTTATTGAGCCATCACGCTGCCTCACGAGAGAACCAGTACACACTCAACATTCATCTTTATATTCTTTTTTTTTTCTTTTTTTTTTCTTTTTTTTTTTCTTTTTTTTTTTGGAGCTGGGGACCGAACCCAGGGCCTTTGCGCTTGATAGGCAAGCGCTCTACCACTGAGCTAAATCCCCAACCCCTAACATTCATCTTTGATCGGGAATTTTTCCCAGGTGCCTTTTCTGGTTAAAATAAATACATTGTGAAGCAGATGTGGTGATGCACATCTTTGATCCCAGCACTTGGGAGGCAGAGAAAGGTAGATTCCTGTTGAATTTGAGGCCACCCTGATCTACATAGCAAGTTCCGAGATAGCCAGACCTACATAGACCCTGTCTCAGAAGACCAAATTAATCAAATTGAAATAAATGTATGACATAAGAATAATATAGTTATACTAATGTCTGGGAGTATAATGATTGTTTCATGTTAAATAATTATATATATTTATATAAAAGTGTGTGTGTGTGTGTGTGTATGTGTGTGTGTGTGTGTGTGTGTGTGTGTGTGTGTGTGTGTGTAGTCATTCCATGCCTTAAACGTGGACTGTCTCACAGAGGACAGACATGCTAAGCTCCTGTTGTGTATAATTTTAAAAGGTCATGCTTGTTCCATTTCAAGAGTTCTGCCCGAGCCCTCTTAATCTCTCAAGAATAGTTCCAACCAAGCTGCCAATGACCACCCTGATGTCATTCAGCTCCATGCTATTTAGCCACCTGCCTGTTAACTAACATTTTCCGGAGATCTCGGCTACCCTCTGAGAACAGCCACTGCCAGGTTGCTGGCTGGCCCCTTCCTGAGACACTGTCCTGTTGGCTGGCCCCTTCCTGAGACACTGTCCACTATCTGGCTGGCTCTGCCATGCCGCTCTGTCCCTCCTGAGAATAAAGCCTGGAGCTACCACTTGCGTTCTGCAGACCCCTGTGTCTGGTTCTGTCGACTGCCAATGACTGCCTCCAGGCTGTGCCCTCTCTCTTGCCCACCTGAACCTTTGCGAATGGAAAGCACCAGACCATCTTAATATTTAAAATCAACCAGATGACACAACTGCTGGGCGTGGAATCTATTATCCTAAGCTCATCAGCTATCCTAGGTTGGAATTCTTCCGTGGCTGAGACCGCCACTAGTTCTAACCTGAACTAGCCAGGCTTCATGATGCCCATCTCTTCTCTCTCCCGGGCTAAAAAGGGCCTCCTTATCTATCATGTCCTCCTCTTCCTCTCTGGGACCTGGAAAACGCGCCTCCATATCTTATTCCAACAATTGGCTTCTGCCATCTTTATTTTGCCAATCAAACAATTTGGGAAACTCTCCCTACTCCCCAGTCTGTAAACACACTATTACCAATGCCATGGTGTGTTTATCCATTTTTATTGAAAATCTACTTTGTCTTTTACCTGAGAGATAGAAGATAAAAATAGACAAGGTCCTTGCCCTCATAAAACCAATTTTTTAGTGAAGGAACTGGTAATATACATGTGAGTAAACAATAATGTACTTTGTTATTGCACTGTCTAATTTTTTTTATTTCTTTTTTTTATTATTAACTTGAGTATTTCTTATTTACATTTCAAGTGTTATTCCCTTTTCCCGGTTCGGGACCAACATCTAACCCTCCCCCTTCTTTTGGGTGCCCCCTCCCATCCTCCCCATTGCGCCCTCCCCCAACAATCACGTTCACTGGGGGTTCAGTCTTACTTGGGACCAAAGGCTTCCCTTCCACTGGTGTCTTACTAGGCTATTCTGCTACTTATGAGTTGGAGCCCAAGGGTGTCAGTCATGTATAAAGTCTTTAGGTAGTGGCTTAGTCCTGGAAGCTCTGGTTGTGGCATTGTTGTTCATATGGGTCTTAGGCCCTTGGCTCTTCCAGTCTCTCTGATTCCCTTCAGCAGGGGTCCTGTTCTCAGTTCAGTGGTTTGCTGCTGGCATTCATACTCCTGTATTTGCTGTATTCTGGCTGTCTCTCAGGAGAGATCTACATCCGGCTCCCTGTCTGCCCTTCTTTGCTTCATCCATCTTGTCTAATTGGATGGCTGTATGTATGAATAATACGGGCAGATTTTGAATGGATGTTCCTTCCGTCCTGTTTCTTTTAATCTTTTGCTCTCTCTCTTCCCTGCCAAGGCAGTTCTTTGTTCCTTTAAAGAAGGAGCAACATTCAAGCATTTTGATCATCCGGCCTGAGTTTCATTTGTTCAGGAGCAATAATGCAATTGAAACGTGGAAGGCTACCGAT